>NC_045641.1:66758523-66801023 GCF_009829145.1 Chiroxiphia lanceolata
GATCTGCATTAAAACTCCTGAACTGGAAAACAGACAGCCATGTAGCTACCAGCAACATGAAGCTACTTATCCAAAAGCTCACCAAGACCACACTGACCTCCAGGCAGCTTGTTATCAAGTACTCAAGGGAACTGATTCAAAGCTGAACTCACACGTGGGCTGAAACACTGATTTACTTGAAGTGCCTTCCATTGGGTTGCTTGTGTGGCTGTGGGTGGCTGCTCTTCCCTTTGTTTAGTCCATCTTCACCACATTGTTTTCTGATAATCCTCTCTGCCTGCTGACGCAGCTCTGTCTGGCACATGGGGCTGATTTTGTAATTTTAGCTTTGTACATAATTCCAGCACCATGATACACACCAGAAATGTAAAGTCTGCAACTTTGAAAGCCATAGCTTTGGGATGCACTAAGGCATGATCTGGAAGAAAGGGAAAGGAAGTGAAGAGAAGGGAACAGTAAACCAGAAAGAGATAATTTAGCACTTCTTGGAGTCCAAAATCTCTCTCTGACACAAGCTATGTATGAGATTTAGTAAAATGGGAACTATGTAGCTTTTTGGTAAACCGAAACATCTACTTAAGGGCTGTTCATAAGCAAAATCAAAACTTAGAAGTAAAAAAAAAAAGAAAAAGCCTGCAGTTTAAAAACTTCAACGCTTTAGAGACTAATAAATGGCTGTCCATTTTGAATAGGTTCCAATACTGACGTGTTGTCTCATCAGTAAATAAAGATGTTAACAGTTTACTTTTCTTGACAATTAACAAATTGTTTTTAAATATCAAGACCAAATGTTGGCATTCTCCATAAATCTCTGCGTCAAACAGGTGCCCATGAGATACACTTGCCAGACTTAAGTATACATGAAAGCCAAATATAAATACAGTTATCATGGTGCTTTTTGTACTTAGAGCCAAATGTAACACTGATGTAATATCTCTTATTTAAGTTATGTGTCCCCAGTGATGAAACTGGCTCTTACTTTATAAACAGATTCCATAATTCAAACACAACACTATTTTTCTATTCAAATATCATGGAAATAAATACTTTTCATCATTAAAATACATTAACCAAAGTGGTTTGTAATTCTAGGTGTCTCAGATAGCTTTTGAAATATTCTGTAAGCTGTCTGACTGTTCAAAGTGACTTCAGAAAAATGGATGCTGTAGTAAGTGCCATGAGAAGTGCACTGTTAAATACTTTAAGTAGCACAAGTGACAGAACTTCACTGATTTATGTTGTAGACCCGCTCCACAAAGCTCTGTGCAAAGGTCAGGGGGTGACATTATGTGGTGTTGCTATGCAGAAAATCAGATAGAAAGGTGTCCCAAATTCAGCTCACCAAAATAGCAGGTCCCAAACCACCCATGTGTGAAGAGGGTGGCCCGGGTGTTGCAAGCAGCATTCAGGGGATGTGTACAAGGAGAAGCACCTCCAGATGTAGAAACAAGATGTTATCCATAGGATTAATGGCAGTAACTGCAGTAGGTGTGTTGTGGCCACATCAGTTCTATTCACATTTCAGAAGTCACAATCTGCCATTATCTCCAGGGGTCTGGTTTAAGGGAGGCCTTCGTCTTTAAAGTTATCTTTGTTATGAAGGGAAAGGCAGATAGTCCCTTTCCTAATATGAAAGGAAATGCCCTTCACATACTTAAAGTCTTCAGTGGTAGTTTAATAATTAATACTGAAAGATATTTTCTTACTCTGGAAGCCAAATTTATGGTGGATGTTTTCTTTGGGGCTAGAATTTAACTTAACATGAGAAAATACTTTGCAGCTGAAAAAAAGAAAACTTTTTAAGACAGTTAATGCTGTTCTCAATGATGACTATCTAATGAAAATCAGAAATGAGATGGACCTACTATGCCTTTCATAGAGTCATTAAGGTTGGAAAAGAGCTTTCAGGGAAGCCCAGCTTTTGTATGGGTATAAATCCTACAACATATTCTCCATTTAGTTCAGTGGTAACTAACTACCCTTGCAGAGCGTGGCACAGTCCCACAACAAAGCAACAAAAGAGCACCACATGTTTTTTTATAGGCAGGTCACATCAGTTTGGTTGAGCACAATAAATCCATAGTGGATGCTTCCCATGCCATCTCCTTCATCAGATCAGAGGGATCCTGTGGGAGAGGCGGTGGAGTGTGGATGAGGGAGGGTGAACAACACATTAGACCAGCAGGGTGATTTATCCGGCCTCCAGCTTGCAATTCCCCACCACTCTTATACTTTCATAGGATCCAGGCAAAGAGCAGGCTGCAGGTCAATAAGTCAAACATTCCTGGAACTCTCTTCCATTCCTTATCTATTGTCCTGATACAGGTCTGCTCCTTCACCGTGTGTCAAAGATGAGATTCAGAGGTTTTAGAAATATGGGGCAGGCTGACACCACCAGAGTGTCTGTTGTGGCCAGCGGGTTGAGGGGGTTGATTCTGCCCCTCTACTCCACTCTGGTGAGATCCCAGCTGGAGTGCTGTGTCCAGCTCTGCAGTCCTCAGGATAGCAAAGACATAGACCTGGTGGAGCAGGTCCAGAGGAGGGACATGAAGCTAATTAGAGAATGGAGCACCTCTCCTGTGAAGGCAGGCTGAGAGAATTGGGGCTGTTGAGCCTGGAGAAGAGAAGACTCTGGGGAGACCTTAGGGCACCTTCCAGTACTTAAAGAGGGTTTATAAGAAAGAAAGGGACAAACTTTTTAGCAGGGCCTGTTACAATAGGACAAGGGATAATGATTTTAAATTAAAAGAAGGTATATTTAGACTAGATATGAGGAAAAAGAGTCTTACAATAAGGGTGGTGAGGTTGCCCAGGGAGGTGGTAGATGTCCCATCCCTGGAAACATTAAAGGTCATGTTGGACAGGGCTCTGAGCAACCTGATCTAGTTGAAGATGTCCCTGCTTACTGAAGGATGGGATTGAAGTAGATGACCTATGAAGGTCCCTTCCAAACAACTATTCTATGATTCTATGATCTAATGGTATGTATTCATAGCCTGTACTCAGGGAAAACATAGACAGGTTGTTGATGGGGACAGTTCAGAAAGATTGTCTTGGCAGGTCACATATGCTGGGGACATCTCATCCTCCATGTAAGCTGAAAATTACATTCCTCTTCTCATGTCTTAGAATTAACCAAAGAGATCAAGGATTTTTTTCTTTAACAGGTTGATTTTGATTACTCCTGTGTCTGACTCCCTTGTAGCACCCAGTAATTTCTTTTCCATTGCTGGTCTCTTAACCCTTTCCAGAAGCTGCGAGCTACTCCTTTCCCCCCACAGCTATCACTTAGTCAGCTTAAGTGATTCTATAATAGAATATATTAAAATTCTTATCTTTGAGCTGCCCTGATGTATCATCATACAACAGGATCTGTCACTGTGTTTGAACATCCTTATTTAATATGTTAGGATGTTATCTGCAATATGTCATATCGCTGTCCCTAGCTGTACCCTAATACATAAGGAAAGGCAGTGTGAAGCAAGCACCCAGGCTGAGCAGGAGTGGAGGAGCAAATCCTGAAAAAGCCCTGGGAATTTGACAGTGGTAACAAAAGACAGTGTGAAATATTTTTTCAGTAGAGTAACATGCAGACTCTACAAGTTCCTCTTCCTCCTCACTGTAGGAGGATTGAGACTATTCAGTAGTAGGAGGTATTTTTAAAAGTACTTTTTAAAGTAATATTTAGAAAGATGTGTAATAGTTTTTGAAGTAATTTGTGGGTGAGCTATATAGCAATATTCACTGAAGCACTCAGAATCAGAACAGAAACTGAATATCCAGAAAAATTTATCATGCAATTAGACATGACTTGGGCTATATTCCTGTTGTTCTTTATTTTCTCTTTGCTGAAGAGTGAAACATGAGTGTCAGCTACAGTGCTGTCATACAGATGTGTGTGAAACATAAACATGAAACTAATATATCTTAAATTGTTGAGCCTTTAAAAACACTACCTCATATATTAAATTTGAATAAAACCATCTGTCCAGGAGGAAAATTTTCAGCTACTTATACTGAGAGATTGAAACAAAGAAAGACAAAGGTAATACTTTCACTACATATTGTGATTACTAAAACATTACTGATCTGTTCCATAAATCAACCTTCTCAAATCAAATATTTGTCAGGACAGTGGAACACATGAACACCCTGTGGTTGAGATTTCCAGGAAAATTCTTTCAGGCTTTGTTTTTAGGTTAGATACATTCAGGTAATATCATACATAAAATAAAGCATGTTCTGAAAACCCAATTTACACATACATACACTTAAATTAATCAAATATTTAATTGTCATCATTGGCGCCATTTTGTGTGAATGTGAAGGGCCATAGAGCAAACAAAAGTTTTGAATTTAAGTACCTGATAAGATGTTGGAAACTATCAGAGATGAACCACACAACAACAGTAAATGCAAACACTGGGTTTGATGTGGCATCTATCTGGTAAATACGGATGTCTGTGTGCTCCTTCATCTTGTCAAGGGAAAATAACTGGATTGGTGTTCAGAGGTAGAGATGTGCATCAGCATAAACATCAGTGTTTTTTGAAAAGAAGGGATAGAGACAAGAAAGAACTCTCCTCATGAGAGAAGCAAAAAAAGGTCATTTATCTGTGAAGAGAATTCCTTTTGTGGTGACTTCTGTCTGACAAACAGTGCTTTCCTAGCCTGACATGATGCTCCTCTATAATCCCCAGGACCTCTTCACAAGAATTCAGCAACACTGAACCTCACCCTCTTCTATGTCTTTTTCCACCACTGAATCTATTTGGAACCAGAGGGTCTAAGATACTTACTACCTCTCTTGGGAAGGATATTTAGACTGTATTGTGTCTAATGATCCTCACCACGCTTTCTCTGGGATTTTAAAAGAATGGTCTGTACCTCTGGACTAGAATTTATTCACCAGCTTTGCAGTTTTCCTTACATTAACTCTCAGCTCACTTCACTCATCTTAACCAGGTAAGGAAAGTAGTATCAAAAAGATTGCTTTAGACTCTAATTTAGAGAACTCTGGGTTTGTACTCTTCCTCCTCCCAAAATCTTTCAATGACTAGCTATTTTTTCTGTGCTCTTGTACTTCATATGCAAAGTATGATTATCAATTCGTGAACAAATAATTAGATGACCATGACTTCACAATTTTATGATCACAGCCACTAGATCACATCTAACTTCTAGGCTAATGTTTAAATTGTGTTTTGGTTCATCCCATGTGGCAGCTTTGGCGGAAATCTTGTTTCCATGCTCAGAAACTACCAACGCCAGGAAATGACTGTGGTGTTGGGATACATACAGCATTGGACTTTGTATAATTTCCCATTTATAAGCAAGCTGTTTTCCCATACAGCTTCAAGCTAGAGCTTATATAGACTGAATAAGGCCTTGGAGGGGATATAGATTATGCAAAGAAACTAATAGTATAAAAAAAAAAGAGTAGGGTCTGAGTTTCTTCCCATTTTGGACAACTTCAAAGGTTCTTCAGCTGAGCCCTTGTCTTCTGCTTCGTGTCCAGATTACTGTAACTAGTTTCACTTTTGCACAGAATTTTAACACCAGCTAACAAGCCAGGCCAAGAGGAGTATCCTACAAAGCTGCTGTAACTTTTCTGGAACAAACAGAAAGCACAAAATAAAAAAGGAGCTATCAAACCGATGCCTTGGTTTATATATCTCAATTTATAACAGTATCTTTGATGGAGGGGAAAAGGAGAGAAAAGTTAACTCAGTTAAATTTTAAACTTTTCAACAGGACAGCAATTTAATATATTTTCCTACTCTATTACTTGTTCAGCATAAACTGAAATATTTTACCCAGGTTTTCTGGTGCACTGTGCCTCACTCAGATTTGGACAGACAAGGAGACACTTAAGGGGTGCATTTATTGCAGCTTTCCCATATATATTGCCTAGTTATGGCTTGAGCTAATGACACATTGCATATTCTTCAATATTGGACAGATGATTATACAGCCACTGTGCTCACTGATACATTTTGTATCCCTTGCATAAAGAAGAATATTCAAGAGCTACAGCAGAAGTGTTTAAGGTTTTTTTCCTTGACAGGTTATTCAGATAGGATCTGGGGGGGGGGGGGTTGCTATTGAAGTAGGGATGATGCAGCATTTTCTTATGCTAGCTAATAATGTTGTTACTGACTTAGTTTTACTGAAGACTTAGTTTTTCTTTACTGAAGTAGTTAAAAACCTAAACACCTGACTTGAAGTCTGGAATTATATTCCAGCCAATAATATTTTGAATTTGTGTAGAGTGAGCTTTTGCATAGCTCTGTATGTTGAACAGTCACTTGCCTCTATTTTTACTTTGTATGAAAGAATCTAAGTCTTATTTGTTGTCTTTCTTGTCTTTCTCTATGTGGCACTCTTTACTTTTGTATTTTAGCATTTCAAAACCATTTTTTTATCTTCATAAATTTGACTAATTTTCATTAGAAGTGAAGAGTATTAGAGACAGATTGATGGATCACAGAGAAATCAAGTGAAAATCTAAAGTCACATCTAACTCCACTGCTTAGAAACTAAACTTATTGGCAACTAGATACATCTTCAAAATCTTCCTGTAGTCAAACAGACCAAGCAAATTACAAAATACTCCCCATAAAAAACACCTTCACACTATATGTTGATAGTTATGGATCATCTCATCACAGTCCTCTGTTGAAAGAGCTATAGGTGAAGTGTCTGTCTTATCTTTAAATATCAAACCTTATATTTATTTTTTTTAGACCACCAGCATTTACCTTAGATTCAGTCTATAAACTTCAGCAAAGGCTAATATTTACACATTTTTTTTGTTTTTATTTTGCTTTTCTGAAAGCATTACCAGCACCAAAGAGAGGAAAATGCCACCACAGTAAAAAAAAAACCATAATAAATCTATTGGACACACATGGAAGTAATTTCTCAGACGATCCTCATCATACATTTAACCATAAATTTCACCCACAGAAAAAAGTATTAAATCACATTTTATCAGAACCAAAATAAGACACCACCAGTTTTCAAACTGCAGTACTTTCCTGCTGCAGATATTTGCAATTCAGATTTGTTCGAGAAAGAAAATTAAGCAAAACTTTAAAATAAAAATAAAAGAAATGCAATCTAGTAGGAAAATGTACAAAATCTTGCTTGAGACTATGCTATTCTCAATCCAAAGAAAACATATTGGTTTAGTACAGAAAAAACAGTGAAGCAAAATACATGGCTCTCTTTTCTGTTTCTTTATGATACGTAATTTTTGTTGTCAACATAGTAATCTGTTTGTCCATTAGCTTGATAATAACATTAAACTATTTCCATTTAGTACCTGTAACAGTCGTATATTTATGCTCAAATGTGTGTGCTATGTTTGGTAAAAAGAAAAAAAAAGCCAATTCCAATATAAACATTTACATTTAAAACAACCTTTTCTTAGGTAGAGCTGCACAAATCTGATCTTAAAGAAGGAAGAAATCATAATCAATATAGGTGGTTTTAAGAACGAAGCTGCTAAAGAAGAGGTCAAATGAGCACAGGCATATGTATATTTACATTAACAGGCTTGGGCTGATTGATGACTTGAACCAGGAAAAAAGGAGGAGATTTCTGCTCCTTCATCTTGAGCTGCTTCAAGCAAACCATGAAAGGATGAACCCGTAGTACCGAGCTTCACAACTTACTCATAAACTCATTTTAACTGTTTATGGTTTCTCTACTCTCATACCAAGTCTGCTGTCATCCTGTTCTTCTCATAATGGAGTGTCCTTCCTGTCACCAATCTCACTCAGCAGGTATATTTTTATTAAATGAGGTTTTGGGATATGCCAGCATATTCCCCCGGGACTACAAAATATTGCAGCATCTACCACAAGATGTGGTCCCAGATACTGAATTCTTGCTTCCCACCTTCCCACTCCGCCAGCTGGAAGTGCCATTATTCACCTTTCAATGATTCCTGCAGAGCATTTGAGATAGACCAAAAATGTCAAGCTCAAAGTGTTTCTGACAAAAATTGCTTCAAAACTTAGGAAATGCAAAATGAACCAGGTGAACATTTTCTGCAGTCTTCTGCAATTTGGTGAGGCATGGAAACAGGCTGCCCAAAGAAGCTGTGGATGCCCCACCCTTGAAGTGTTCAGAGCCAGGTTGGGTGAGGCTCTGAGCAACCTGATCTAGTGGAAGGTGTCCCTGACCATGGCAGAGGGATTGGAACCAGACGGTCTTTAAGGTCTGTGATTTTATGATTCTATGACTCTGTACTAGGTGTAGGTACTTCTATTTCATTTTATTTTTTAACATGGAAGAAAACTTGTTTCTTATAAAACTCTTATCTATATTTTCCACTTTGATGTCTAGAAGAGTTTAATTTAAGAAGTGCTGATGATGACCAGTCCATGGAAGAGCTATTTGCCTTAACCCACAGGCCCTACATTTCAGTCTTATAAGATTCCCTTCAAGTGAAGGTATGACTGACTTTGCTAAAGAAATAGGATGCAAGGGGATGCCAACATATCGAAATTCTTCCTTCCACAAGATGAAGATTAGTAAGCTCAAATCTGATGTCATTCATTATAAATCTTAGGCCTTTAGATGCTACGGAATGGTGATAAAACAAATACATTGATACATTACATAGTAGGAGAATGTTACCTCTACATACTTGGGGAAATGTTTGGGGTTAGCTTCCGACTTTTTTTTCCCATAGTTGGGAGTGGAAGGGGAGGGAGGTTGCACATCAAGGCCATATCAAAGTTATTGAATTCACATCCGAAAAGAAATAAAAAATCCTGCTTTAACAGCTGCATCTGCTGGCAAGGACAAAAGATGTTCTGTCGCTGCATTTTGTAAACAACATAAGGAGCAAACTGGGGAGTGAGTGTGGTACAGCTGATGGACACAACATAACAGCTGTACTAAAGACCAACCACCTGACTCTGCATGAAGCCTCTTCCAGCACATCTGTTCTAGAAGAACTCACCTAAGAAGAGAGGTTAGTCTGATCTTGGCATTAATTGGATGACTGTTTATAGTTTGCATTTTAATTTCAATATATTTTAATGAGACAGTGGTAAAAGACCAAGCTTCAAAACAAATAAATCGAAAGAGATGACCTGACCTACCAAAAATGGATTTTAAAGGTCACTGCCCTTCTTCCCTACTTCTTTTTGTTCTGATGCTTGGACTTTCTTCTTCATCTATTGACGTGGAAGAATACTACAGCTTTCACAGTGTGATAGGCCTCAATCACACTTGAAGATTAGCCACTAAGCTGTCCATATCATCACCTGTGGTTTAAGTAGACTTTTTCTTAAACTACACTTTAAGATGCAGGTTCCAGTTATTGGAGATGAGTTGTAGTGGGGCAGAAATTCAGATAAATGTGCAAAATGTGGCAGACAGAGCCAGGAAAGGCAGATGTGTACTGAAAGAAGAACCCAGACAAGGAGGTTGCTGTGAGATGATGTATGCAGAGGGAAACTAAAACAACTAAATGGATTAAAGGAGCAAATGAAGAAGAAACAAGAAAAGACTTCACAAAATGAAGAGATATAAAAAGCTCCTCTGGACCATGAAGAAGACTGCAGGAAAATGAAAGGTAAGACTACGACAGAAAGAGACGCCAAGGAAATGGTAGGCTATGAAAACATCAGAGGCTGAGCAGGAATTCTGAGGCAATAGTGAAAAAGAATAAGATGGAATAAGGGCTGTTGAACGGGAAACAAATAAAACAGACAAGAAATGCTAAAAAAAAAACTAAGGATGCAATTATTCTATAGAAGAAAAAACAAAGGATATTAACTGAAGAGGTTACTCAACGCATATATTTCTGTCACAGTATGTTTTGAGGGTGATAGGAAAAAGAGATGATCATCTCAGAGGATCGCTGGATGATCCTTCAATGTTATTTTTTTAGTCAAATCTCCTGTCTTAGCCTGGGGAATAGGTTGAGTCAAAGGTGTTCCTTGTCTCTGTCCTAGGGGGTAGCTGGACAGAGGAAGGTGATTCAGTAGACAGACCCACTTTAAGAGAGATGCTTATAGTTTACATGAAACTAGGGAGGGCTTGGCAGGACTGCCTTAGCCTTTTCCTAGAGAGAAATCAGGTTTACTCTGGATTCAATCTCAGAGTTGGGGGCAAACATGCCCTTTCAGACAACCTTTCAAAGCAAGGCCACTCACTTGCCCTGGATCAGCCTCCAGGCAGACTGTATGGCTTTTGCCTTGCCTTGGAAAAAGTTTCGAGTTGGAAGTTGTCAACAGGGACTCATGATGCATCCTGCAGAGTGTGATGCAACTGAGGTCAGATGTAGAGCTAAAAGGGTGTTTGCAAAAGGAAGCAACAATACAAAAATAACCTAAAAAAAAAATCCAAAATAAAATCAGTTAGTCCAAAATACAGCAGCCAGTTGGGTAGGAGAGATGGGACGAAAAAAAAAAAATAAAAGACAGAAAATTAAAATAGGTTAAAAAACAGAGTAAAAGAATTAATTGTACATTCTAGTTGAGTTATCCTGGGAATAGACAGCAGCTTTTCATAATCATCATCATCATGTAATGCAACCATTGTCTTTTTAATCACAGTTCTATAGAAAGTGTCCACAGATTAAAACTGCACAAATTTACTACGAAATATTCTACACAAGCAAAAACGTGGTGTCTACTGTTCCCCTAAAGCCAAGGAGAAAATTTTAAAGGTGTGTACATTGCAGTCAGTTATGAACAACTCCACTGATTGTCTAATTCACATGAACCTAAGCAGTAGTTAGTCTCCTGTTTTGCTTCCATATACTCCAAAATTATGAAATAGATATTGAAAGAGTGGACCAGCAAAATTATACCCAGCTTGTCATAGAAATTCATGGAAGGAATTTATGTAAATTGACATATTTACAGGAATCACAGAGTAAAAATTATAAATAATTAAACAAAAAAACAAACAACCTTTTGAAAATTGATTTAGACTATGAGGACATTTAGGCGATAACCAAAGCATGAATCCAAAATTTCTGAACCTTGGGAAGATCAGAAATAATTTTGAGATGAGTGGCTTTGATTATATTAGGGTTTGGGGGGTTTTTTTACAAAAGGAAAGTCATTTAAGAATGGTTTTTCTGATGGAAAAAATTTTGCATCGCTGTTTAGAGTCTCTGGCTCTTTATGTGAAAAAGAATGGAACCACGCTGTAAGTTTGTGTTTTCAAGTAATCACCTACTTATAAAGACAACATTGAAAAGAAACTAATGAAATTCCAAGGTGTTCTAGGATGGCTGTTTTATTCTGATCAGTGTTAGATTGCACTATTGACCAAGTGTCAGACTCAGAGCGATACAGCGATTGAATAAAAGTGTATACATAATCGGAGCAGAGAACTTTGCCAGGACTAGCTCTGTTCCTCTTCCTGTAATACCAAGAGAAACCTTCTCTTATTTCCCCTTTCCCTCTCTTTGCCATCCACATCCTCATTCTCCTGTAGAGTGCAAACACATTTCCATGCGCTCCCTCCTCTTTTTACACTGGTGCCCCCAGATAAAATAATGCAAGGTGCCTTAGCTGGAGACACTGATGAAATATTTGCAGACCAGATATTAATCTGTTATCTGTTCTGTAGGTGTGAGATGTGATGAGGATGACAGAGGATCCTGCTCTGCAGGCCTTAAGTAATTTGAGCCAAAGATATTTAGATCTGTCTTTGGACACTGCAAATCTGTTATTACAGGAGGGGGAAAGCCCTTGGGAAACCTACCTTGAAAAATATTTCAAATGCCAGGGGACTTGCATGAAAATTGGGTAATGAATGAAATTCTGATTGCAGAAAAATCGCTTAGGGACGTGCCTGCCGTTGCATGCCACTGCTCCCCCTGTAAACCCCAAATGCTTAATGATGTAAACTTTTGTACTGCAGATTTTGTAATGCATTCTCTCCTTCAAACTGCTTTTTCCTCTTGGGTAAGGAGGGTGTCGGGTGGAATACCAGTTTTGTCCGCTGGAAAAAGATAAATAATTCAGCAGCTGCTGTGATGGTTTAATAGCACACAAGACCAGGTGTGAAGGAAGTAAACTTTCTCACTGGGATGTGAGAGTTACCCTTACAGAGAAACAACAGTATGTCTGTAGCTAAGCTGTTGCCAGGTCTTAAGTAATATATATTAACTTCCCAAGAAGACATGTCTCTGTCATTCCATCTAGAAACTATTATGCAGTTCCTTGTCAGGATTTTGTTCCAGAGGAAGGAGTTTCTTTCTTATCAAAGACAGAAAGACTGGACTCTACACTTCTTCAGCACATATTTGGGATTGTCATACTATGATGAACAATACAGCTTAAACCAGAGCTTCAAAGTCCATCTGGGTCTTTGTCTATTTTAAAGGGTTTTTATAATCTAGATATTGAGGGTTCCTTTACCATTCCTATCCTGAATGTTTGGGTTCATATGGCTGAATGTCACCCAACACAGCACAGGCCCTACAGAGCTTTCCACCCACACAGAGCTGAGCCACCTCTGTCGGGCTGTGTGACCCCTGATCACCTTTTCAGCTACAGGCTCTTCAGATGACAAAAGACAGTCCTGTTTTGCTCTCTTATTCTATTATGTCTTTATTAGAGGTGTGGAAATAGAGAAGTGAGGAGGCAAAAAGGCAAATTTGAAAATTTCTAGTGCTCAGAAGAAATATATGAAAAAGAAAAAAAATTAGAAGGAAAAGGGGACAGTTTTCCATATTGGTAAATGGCACAGCACCCAAATGGGACAGCATCACAACTTTTCCTGATCACTACTTGGTATTAAATTAATCTATTCCCTAAACTAAACCATTAACAGTTGGAAGTTTGATTAAGAAGAATTCTATATTCCTTGCTACATTTTTTTGTATGAAGGTAAAGACACTTTATGAGAAGAAACCTATCCTCATTTGTCAGGCAGTTCTAGATTTCATATTCAAATGCATAATAGAGACTTATTTTCCAAAAAAATCAATATTTTCTTCCAATCCTATATCACTGACCAGTCACAGAAAAAGTTGTGTTGCTGCATTTCTTTCTTTTGTTTTGATGAATAAATATATGATCTCTGTTTTACAGACTGAAAAACTGTGTATAAAATTGAAGCCATTTGCTTCAGACAATGACAGCAATGTTGGCGAGAGAGCAATACCTGTTGCCCAAATCTGTTGCTAAATTGCTAGTCCACTGCAATTTACACTGTATGCCAACAGTTTTATTTTACAGTATGTGTTTTTATCCACCACCCGAAGTAAGAGACTTGTGATCATTTCAGTGGCACACTAACCTTGAAATGGCTAGAAATACCTGTGACAAAAGCAAAATACTTGATTTCTACAATTCAAGGGATTTAAATACAACTAAAATGATTAAGACAGTCTTAAATTTTCAGAAAGACTGTTCCATCCAGATCACAGAATCACAGAATTTGCCAAGTTGGAAGGAATGCACAGAGATCATCAAGTCCAACTCCTGGCCCTGCACAGGACCATCCCCAAGAGTCGCACCATGTGCCCGAGAGTATCATCCAAATGTTTCTTGAACTCTGTCAGGCTTGGTACTGTGATCACTTCCCTGGGGAGCCTGTTCCAGCATCTAACCACCCTCTGGGGGAAGATCCTATTTCTAATACCCTACCCAAACCTCTCCTGGCACAACTTCAGGCCACTCCCTAGTGTTCTGTCACTGGTCACCACAGAGAAGAGATCAGTGCATGCCCCTTGTCTTCCCCTCACAAGGAAGTTGTAACTGCAGCGAGGTCTCCCCTCAGCCTCTTCTTCTCCAGGCTGAACACACCAAGTGACCTCAGCTGCTCCTCACACAGCTTCCCCTCAAGGACCATCGCCATCTTCGTTGCCCTCCTTTGGACACTCTCCATTAGCTTAATATCTTTCTTATATTGTGGCTCCCAAAACTGCCCCAATATTCCAGGTTAGGCCACCCCAGTGCAGAGCAGTACAGGACAATCACCCCCTTTGCCCAGCTGGTGATGCTGTGCCTGATGCCTGCCAGGACAGAGTTGGCCCTCCTGGCTGCCAGGGCACTGCTGATTCAGATTCAACTCACCATCAACCAGGACCCCCAGGTCCCTCTCCATGGCACTGCTTTCCAGCATCTCATTCCCCAGTCTGTACAAGCAGAATCCATCACTTCCCCTTGTTGAACTTCATATGGTTGGTGACTGCCCAGTCCTCTGATTTGTTGAGGTCTCTCTGCAGGGCCTCCCTGCCTTCGAGGGAGTCAACAGCTCCTTCGAGTTTTGTGTCATCTGCAAACTTGCTCAGTGTCCCTTCCAGTCCGGTGTCCCAGTCATTTGTGAAGATGTCAAAGAGCACAGGGCCCAAGATGGAGCCCTGTGGAACCCCACCGGTGACAGGTCACCAGTCTGATGTCACCCCATTCACTATCACCCTCTGTGCTCGACCCGTGAACCAGTTCCTATGTCCTTTATTTCTCATCATTGCTAGAGGGACTTGAATGGAAACAATAGATTTCTTTATGCCATTACTAATAGATGAATTAAGGTGAATCATAAGAAAAAAACAGGTAGGCATTTATCTGAACTTCTAAAAAGATCAGAATCACTGCATTATCACTCACTGTGTGTTCACTTTGAGGATATATGAGCAAGTGAATTCCCATGGCAAGAATGTCACCAAAAGCAAGTTTTAAATACAAATTGAAACAGTTAAGAAAAGTAAGTATCCAGAGTATTAAGTGCCAGTACTTACAGTTGACAGATAACTATAATCTAACATTAGCACAACTACAATCAGTGAGCCAGAATTTTTCTTCTACATTATTTTTTCCATTTGATTACATGACAAGTATTCATTTTCATGTCTGTACCAGATCTGCACAGAATTAACCCCATATTTCAGTGTAACCCTGTTTTATTTGATTTTTTTATAGCATATGCTATCCCTGGGTACAGCCCCTTAAGTATTTCTAAATACAGCATATCAACTTATCCTCCTGGGAAACCAGATATGGCTGGGACTGTAGAGAGGAAAACAATGGATGGTGACACTTGCAAATGTAGGGAAGATTGTTGTGCTGCTACTGTTGATGTCTCTTAACAGGAATGGATAAAAGGACTTTTGTTCTGAACAGCAGATTCAGTACCTCTACGTCCAGCTGAAATAAATTTTACCATGCATTTGAGTTTGGTTATGGTCATGGACTTTGCACAGGAACATCCACAGAAATAATTTATTTCTTACACTAGTGCTCGGGAATATCATTAGAATTGGAGAGTTATAGAATGGTTTGGGTTAGAAGGGACCTTAAAAACCATCTCATTCCAGCCCTGCTGCTGGTGGCACAGACACCTTCCACTAGACCAGGCTGCTCAAAGCCCCATCCAACCTGGCCTTGAACACTTCCAGGGCTGGGGCATCCAGAGCTTCTCTGGGCAACCTGCTCCAGTGCCTCACCACCCTCCCAGTAACGAATTTCTTCCTAATATCTAACCTAAACCTATTCTCTTTCAGTTTCAAGCCATTCCACCTTGTCCTGTCACTACATACCCTTGTAAATAGTTTCTCTCCATGTTTCTTGTAGGCTCCTTCAGGTACTGGAAGACCACAATTTGGTCACCCCAAAGCCAGTATCCACTGGTGTATTAAAATGGAAAATGTAAACTAATTTCTGTTTCGTGGTTCCAATGTAATAACTTCTATTTAACTTTCAGCAATGTCATCCACAGTGAATGCCTATTCATTGTCTAACCTCATTGGGGATGAGTGGTTCCACTAATTTATTTTTTATTTCAAGGTAGGGCAACAGGTAAACCAACATTTAAAGATATATATTGTATGCATTTTTATATATACATACATATACAGTTGTGTATTATCCCAGAAAACAAGAAAAAGCATTGAGGAATATACTGAGCCCAGGAAAAGTTGGATGACAACATCTAGGTACTTTTTTTCTGGTAAGTTTCAGAAGCATTGCACCAAGAGTAGGGGGTTTTGAGGGGGAAAAAAAAAAAAGAAAAAGAAAAACCATGGGTGAGAAAAGGATGTATTTAAGATGTGAGCCTTTAATTAGGTGCATAGAAGAAGAGGTTGAATATCAATTTAAGCTTTAATGTGTCTCTCTACCGAAGAGTAACCAACCTCTTTGTATGGATGTTCAAGGGCAAACATCTAATTTCTACTGGTATCAAGGACGGGCAAAAATCTCAACATGTCTCTACAATAAGTGTTTTCTCCATAGACATAAGTATCACCAGGTCCAAGGGAGAGACTCCATGTGTCACAGGCTGCTTAGTGGGCTGATGTCAAGAACCTGTTCCACACTATCAGCACTTGCCTTACAAGCCCAAGCAAGTCTCTTCACATTTATATGCCTCAGTTTCCCCATCCTCAAAATAGTTGCAATATTTATTGTAGTAGAGCAATAAGATGCTGTCATGTTGATAAGTGGCCCAGAGATCCTTGGATAGGTGCTGACTTGGCATAAAAGTGTGTATTTACAAATGAAGATGTATTCTATTGTTATGGATATTGTGTATTACAGGCTGCTTGCATTATCAATTTAATGTACACGAAGATTCAATCAAAGCTGTTTAAGACCTTGAAAAAGACGCTCCTCTGTGTACATTCTGATAGGCCAAGTGTTGATTCAGCCTACACACATGCACAAATAATATCTCGAGTCATTAGGGTCTAGCTTTTTTAAAAAGCAGTTTTCAAACTTTCAAAAATCCTTTCTATGTGTGATCTGTGAGTTGCCTTCTACATTGGGAGCTGATAAAATGCAGGAATGTTCACATTCATGAGACAATAGCTCTGACTGAATGCTGTAAAATGAAATAGTCTCTTTCAGTTTTTCCCTTTCAAAAGGGAAATTGCATAAATAATACATTTGGGCCTTGCAATACAAAACAAGCACAATAGCTACTTTACAGCTTTCATCAAAATGAAGGCCATCTTTTTCATTTATATTATGAAACTGGTAATACAATATCATCATCTCCGATTGGCTGGAATCACCTGGACGGTGAGCTCTCCTTTCCAGATAATGCCACTCGGTCCCTATGTCAATGGAATGTGTAATGGTGGGAGATATAAGGCAAATTTTTTGTCATTGGTTAGCAATGAAGCTTAAAAAAAGTAATAATGGAGATTTATTGAGGAATAAGCATTGCTTCCCAGTGAAAAAGAGTAAGAAAAGTATCTGAAATGTTTCCGTACTCCTTGTCAATATTTTGCTTTTATATTTATGGTTCTTTGCATTCTTAATATGTTCTTTTCCAAAGGGGAAAGGGTAGCTTTTTCAGTGGTGGGAAGGGTAGGTTACTTTGAGAAGGACCCTGTGATGAAAGGTGTATCCTCAATTTCCTGGTTGACATTAGATAGATGTCACTCCACCAGACAGAAAAAAACCCCAAAAATTATTTAGGAGATATCACAAAAGGATAGGTGGCAGAGCTGGAAGTATGTGTTTGGGCTCTTTTCCTACCACCATCCTGAGGGCCGTTTTGTCTGCTCCCCACTCTCTGTGAGCTGTCTCTTCTTTGACAGCTCTTTGTGTTCTCCACTCACTCCATTCCTTGCCTTTCATTTATTGACCTCAATCCTGGACTAAAACCGTAACTGAAGCAAACATGGAGCATGACTAATCACACAAATCTATTCGCAGTCATCCTTAGGGAATTCTCAAGCCCTCATAGGTACAGATATTTTGCATTTCCCAGCTCTTTCCTGTATCATGAGAGAATATGACATCATGTCTGGGTAAAGAATAATATTTTCTTTCATATGATAAATGCCCTACCCTTCATTTTCTATCTCCATTGTTGAGGCATTCTTCACTTCTCAGGTGTATTCACAAATTACACATCCTGAGCTGATTTTCCTCTCTCATGGTGACCTTTCAGAATAGGATATGCACCCAGAATGGAAACCAAAGCAAAAACATACCAACTGTTTAGATCTCAGCTGAGGCAGACACTTGGTAGAGCCACCTCTTTTACTGCAGAGAACATGTTGATATTTTCTAACGAGTTTACTTCCAGTCTACTCCTGCCCACAAGGCATTCCACTGGAAACAGGAGTAAATTAATAGCTAAGCATGGCTTTAGCACACATCAGATATAGAGAACATTTAATCAACCTTTCCCAGACAGTTCTGTACTGAAACTATACATCTAAATGTTATGGAAATACCGAATCAGCTCAGAATGAGCAATATTTTTTTCTTGGCATGGACAGACACCTCAGCCCATCTTGATGTATGTTTGCTAGGTCTTGCTTCATCAGACTAGTATATGCAGAGTTGCCTTTATGAATGCCCAGTTTTTGTCCAGGTCTTTGACTACACCTCATAAAGCCCTTGAAGGGATTCACTGTACTAAGGCAGCCCGTTGGTCTGTTTAGAGAGCAGCATGATGTGCTAAGTTAAAAACAAGACCTGTTTGACCTAGGTGACACAGAAAATCCTTGAGAATAATTCCTCCTTTACCGTGCCTTGACTTTTCCAGTTGCAAAATGAAATTTGGCTGCTCTGGGGGTGTTTTGAGCACGACTTGCCATTTTTTATCGATGGCATTGTGCCAGAAATTGTTTAACTAAACCGCAGTTGTGTTTGCGATGGCAGAGTGTGCTACTAAACTGCCATGGTTAGCGCAAACCCTACAGAGTGCTCTGTTTCTTCTGCACTTAATCACTCTCCCATTGATTTACAATTCTATTTTCTGCAAGGACAGACTTCCCTTGTTCTGTTTATTGAATTCAACAGTATGGGTTCATAATCCTTCTCCTTTCTCATTTTAACATTAGAGAGAGTGGAAGCTTCTCACTTTCAAGCTGGGAGCTCTCAGTTTTATTGCAAAATGCAGTTGGAACAGAAATTCGTACCTTAAAGTTATAAATTGTATTTTCCCTGTCAGATGAACAAACCCAAACTTTCCATGCAGGCACTAAATTCAGGCGTTCTAAATCCACATCTGGAAATTGAACATTGACACATATCTTCTGGGCAAAGCTGCAGCTATTAGATGTTATTTGAATGCCAAGGTCAGCCATTAAAATTATTCCCTCCTCCACATCATTATAATATTGTACTACAAATGTCATCAGGATTGTGACATGGATTGTAAGACTATGACATTAATTTTCAGCTAGTTTGCAATTATATTTCTTTCACTGTGGAAGTGTTAGCTCTGATTTGATAAAGAATAATGCTGTGTCAGTACCTGGGCAGAAGAATTGCAGAGGAAAGATCCCAGGTACTGAGAATTCACCAGGAGAATCATATTCCTTGAAAAAATCATCTGGGTTCAGGTCAAGTGCCTGCTGAGGTAAAAAGCTTAAGTGTGCTTGATCAAATTACCCACAGGCGATTTCACAAAAGGTACTTCCAGTACATTTCTGGTTCTGTAGATATTTCTCCTGTATCTTACTGGACACAGCATTCCTCACTCTCCTTGTATCAATCCTGCTGCTAACCTTGCAGCAGTTTCTGGCTTCCTTCTCTCTTGCCCTTGTGCCACAGGGTTTCCCGCTGGGTTAGTTAACTGAAGTGGTACTGAGCAATTTTTTGGGAATTCAGCTGGGTTAGTTTTCCTTCATCTCAGTTAAGCGGGACAAAGAAATGGGCAAATCTTTCATACTAAGCTGCAGATTACCAGAGAGCTTCCCACAGAGTCATTCTGGAATGCTACTGCAGCCAGCCCTGCCACCCGGTGCGGGTGCTGAAGTAACATGTCCTGGTTCACTTTGCTTTTGCATTTTCTCTGGCCTCTGCAGTTTGCAAATCCTATCTTGATGTGTCCAAGGCAGAAGAGACCACAGCACAAACACAGGCTTTAGTCACTTCTGCTCATCCAAAAGCTCTGTCAAGGTTCACTCTTACCAGAAGCCCTACAGTAAACTCCCAACAGATAGGGAGTTGACTGGGAGTAGTCGAGATGCCCCTGAGGGAGAAAAAAGATGTCTTTGAAGACTTGTTTTCAACAGTATCTAAGGACAGAAGGCTTAAATCTTGTTAGCTGTGGACTTGTCCATTCTGCCTGATGTCAAACAAGTACCCTTTTTTTCCCTAACTCTATATTTATGATATAGAATCCTGTGATGACTATGTCTCTGTTGAGGACAAGACAAGAGGAGTCCTTGATTCAAGGAGTAACCTTGAGAGGAAGTTCACTGTGGAGGGTGGATATTTCAGGCCCAGTGAAATATTGCAATCTGCTGCATAGGCAGCTGTGTGAGAACCACTTCTTTCTCAAGTAGGAATGGAAAAAAATGTTTTCTTGTTTACACAACTCACAGCACTGTTACCACTCCCAGGTTTCTCCTTGCTTGTGGTAACTCAGCAAAAAGAGAAACTGCAAGGCAATAGTAAAATACACTTCCTACTTTTTTATATTTTTGTATACGCCCTTTGGCCTATTGATTGCATCCTCTACTACTACATACTTACATCCTACTACTTCTACTACTCACTTACTCACTCGCAACCTCCTAATCATCCTGAAATGGGGATAGCAGTAACAGTAATTAAACAGCTCTCTCCTAAAAACACAATATCTGATTGTGTAACAGCTAGGAGATATGAAGACAAATAACTTAACTGGTATACACTTGATCTTTTCATACCTCAGCATCATCCTTTCCTAAGGAAGAGGCCAGAGCTTGAGGAGTGAGGAGAAAATATGTTACAAAAAAATCTTAATATTAGCCTATGAAAATCCCAGTGAGTAGGTATTAATAGCATGCAGTCAGCTCACAGAGAAGACAAATTGTGTCTCAGCAGAACAAAACTGAATGCATGTAGGAAAACAGTGCCTACTGAAAAGCACAATAAATTGTAGTATGAACCCTACAGCTTTTAAAAAAGCCTGTAACATAATAAATCTTTTCTTACTCCTTGTATCAAAAGTTTTCAACTTTTCTGTTGTTTCATGCATTCAAACATACTATCTAAATAGTACTTTGGAATACAACTTTCTAACAAGTGAGGTCTTGGCACAATCCAGGCTTAAAGTACAAGCCAATGATTTGTGCCTGATCTCTGCTTGCATGACTTTCTCAGACAAAAAAACCATAAAGCACTGAAGGGGCAAGGAGAAAGTAACCCTAAGACTAGGGTCAGGAAAAAGGGAGAGGATGAGTTCACAGCGACTCCAGAGAGCAGGTAATGATTCCTGAAGGCACTTGGGTAGTGATTAGATGACCAAGAGGCGATGCAACAGCAGATGTTCAGGGAGAAGTCAAAAGGTGAGAAGGATGCAATGGGAGTGAGACTTGACATCAAAAGGTGGAAACCACTGACCTAGCACAGAACCATCTTTCAGAAATTATTTCTCGGTCTCTTTAGTGGATTTATGATTTGCAGCTTTCTTCAGCATTTCAACTCCAAATATTCAAGTTTTGTTTAACAATAGACAGACCAGACAAATCCTTGTCTAACAAGATTAAAGCCTCTTGTCCTTGGACACTGACCTAAGCAAGTCTTCAAAGTACAAAATCTGTTGTTTCTATTAAAAGTGTGGAAGGCATTATGCTTTCCCCTTAAGCTCAGTTAGTTCAGTCATTCATTCAGCTTAGACACTGCTCTCTCCAACTGGTAAAGAAATTTAAATAGTTTACATAGGCAGCTTCATGAATAGACTCAATTGTTTTCCTCTCTACTCTCTGTTTTAGCCCACCTGGTAGAACTGAGTGGCTAACATGTTATTATGGAAGACTTCCACCTAAGTGGAGTTTCACCCACTTTTGCTGTCAAAGGTGCAGATACCAAAGACCTAAGAGCAGCAAGTACATCTCCAGAGGTGGAGAGGGAATGCATCCAATCCTTCCAAATCCCATCATCTTGTGCTGGATAACAAAAAGGTGGCTTTAATCTACCCCACAGTCCCTGTGCTTTTATTTGCTTGACCACTTAAAGATGCCAAAAGGTAACCCTTGACAAATGTCTCCAATGCAGATTTCATACATTTCTCCACAAAGAGCTACTTGAGGTGTCCATTAAGTGCCCACACCTTTTTCTGAAATCTGTGGGTCCTTCAAGATAAGATACCTGTTCTCAAAGCCTCTGTGAATTTAGACATACACAGAATATTCTGACTGAATTTTTTACCTCTACATCTCTGCTCTAGCTTCACTTAAAGTAAGTGCCTTTTGACTATAAACCTGTTCTTAGCTTGTGCATTTTCTGTCATACATTTTTATACTTAAAATACACATAAATTATATTAGAATTGTACATGTTGGATAGAGAGATCATTATTACCACTACTGAAGATCACATCACATAAATCTTGGTGCACAGGAAATCTCTAGAGCCAGTACCCAGAAATTAGTTCAAAGCAGGAATGCAAACTTGGTGCTCACACTTCAGTGGATCCTCCAGGGTTCCTTGACTCGGGAGGATGTCCAGAGAGGACAGTCATTCAGAAAATTAAAACCAGCAAAAGCATTTACTGGCAATGAATCAGTTGTTGAAACTCTGCTATCAAACATCATCCATATAATTTCACAAACCAACAGTAAACCATGAGCTACCTATACCAGCTTCACCTTTACGTAGGAGTAGCTTCACCTTCACCCCTGTTTTCATCTAAATGTGTAGGTCAGAAAACAAAGATGAGAGACAGATAAAGACACAGGTAATTAGTGTTTTGTGAACTACTGTGAGCTATCTGAAACCAAATTGGAGTAAAATTCTTGGAGACTGTACGTGCGGTTAATGCTTGAGCAATAGCATGGAGCTTTCTTATTTTTGGCCTTTGCTCTCATAATCTTCCAGACCCTTTAGAGATGTCCATCACCATGTCAAAGGTAAAAAAACCTCTCACATTCAAGGAAATGCCCATACTGAACATGTGCCATCATAACACGTCAAGCAGGAGACCATGAAAGAAGAGGGGAGGTGCCCAAAAATACAGAAGGCTTTTATTACTGGAAAGGGAAATTATATATTTCAATTTTCCCCAGTTATCCCATTTTTAAATCGGGAGGACCATGTCTCCACCTATTCCAAACTAATTCTGAAAATACTATATATTCTCTGTTTACTTTCCTGCCTTTGCTGCGGGTGGCTGAAAACGGCTCACTGACACTTTCAGATGAAACTGCGTAGCCATTCGACTTAAATGCTTTTACATAAAACCCACCTCATTTTCTGTCTGGAGATCAATACATCAGCCACCTCCAGCCACAGCTCACAGAAACGACTGGAGAGTAACTTGTATATCAAAAGTCACGTATGAAAAAATTAACAAGCAAGAAGTGAAATCATTAAAACTCATCGGTATTTTGCCAAAAATATTTCATCGTAATACTTCACTCTATCTTGCAGCTCTAGACCACAAAGCACGTTGCACAGGATGATAAATTACATTATCTTCATTTTACAGCTGGGAAACTGAGGCATAGGAAAGCAAATAGACTTTCTCAATGAATTGATAATATAAAACTTATTTTCTGACTCTCAGTCTGGCAGTCTATTCAATAGACTATCCTGTCTTTAATTCCTATCTGAAAAGGGTGAAAGAAATAAATGTACTGTTATGTTAGCTTTTGCAAATCCATTTTCCCTTAGCATCAAGACAAAAAAAAGGAGTCAAATGTTTAAAATAGTTAAAAATATTAAAGCACACAATAAGACTATTTAGTTGCATTTACAGCTGGCAGGAGACTCTGACATCCTATTTTTATTTTATATTTTTTATAGTTGAAGATTTCATTGTAGTACCTGAAAATCATGGTAGTTTACCGACAATCTTGCAGCTTCAAGTACTCATTTTCAAGCCAACTGTATTTGAAAACAATGTTTGGCACTGAAAATAAGCAGAGATATAAGAAAAATATTAAAATCGCTATGGGAGTGACAGGAAAAAATGGAGTGAGACAGATTCCTCCAGCCTGATCCTTTATGATTCTTTTCTAGTTATTGAGTATATAAATTTCAATCCCCTAGTACAGCAGAGGGGGGAGAAAAATACATGATTATCATATCACTCAAAGCTGCACAACTTTAAAATCAGTTCCAATATAAATTCACTCTCTATAAAATGACTTTTAATATTCTTTTCCATAACATAAGTATTAAATTTTGTATGATTAAAAATTTATTTACTCTCTCTTCCTTAATTTAGATTTTTATTTGCTATTATTGCCCTTCCCATCTGATCTCAACAAAATCTCTCTGTACTTTATGGCAAGAGCGTGCCACTACCTGTGACACCTCACGGGGTTTTGATAGCTAAGCCTTAAAGCAAATTAAAAGTGACCACTCCAACCTGGTGGCTTAGACAATGTACTGCTGTTTCACAAAGGGAGAAAGGTGAGAAGGCAAGGGAAGCAAGAATCCTTTCCTTGGGTTAGGAAAGTGTATGTGAAAGAGCTGTATGCCTACAGCAGGAGCCTGTTATCTAATTTGCTTTGTGACCCATTGGAATTTTGTCATTATAACTCACCAGGTCTGGATGTGCCCCAAGAAAAGTAAATAAAACAAAATAAAATAAAATAAAGGCAACTTCATGCAAAATTATGTTCGCTCAGTACATCATATCACAGAATACTCTCCAAGACAAAGTAGCTCAGACTGTGCCTGCACCAATAACAAAACAAAACAAAACAAACCCGTAAAAACTGCTATGAATTATGTTAAAATATGGCAGAGCCAATGTGTGGCAGGAACATGCCCATAACCACCAGTGAGCATAGCACTATCCTTTAATGTCCATGACAGTTGTTTTGTGAAATGACTTGGGTTTTGTCAGTACCTGTGTTTTTCCAGTTGTTCACCTTTAACTTGAATATTTTGTACAGGTTTTTCAGTGAAATATAAGGGAATACAAGGAGTGAATCATTATTTTAATCTAAGAGTTATTAATTCAAAAGGTATCTGTACGGGTGGTTTTAATCTTTGTGAGTCTCCTGCTCTCCATGCCCTACAAACACTCACAGTGGTACATTAAAACACCTGTTGCAAGCTATATATGTGTCAGAAAAATGTAAGAAAGGTCATATCAGGTCATATTCATCTGATTCAGTGTCCCACATCCCCCAGTAGTCTGTCAAGCAGAGGAAACCATGATATTTCCTAGATATGGCATCCCAGCTCCCACTCTCCACATGCATGATGCTTCCACAATTCATAGATGGTGTGGACTTTCTTTCCATGAATTGGTCTAATAGATTTTTGAATGCACATAAGCTTTTACTGTCTGTCAGGCAGTGCAGTAATTTTGATCAAACTTATTCATCTGTGAAAGTTTTGGCTCTTTATTTAATCAGATTCCATCAGTTTAACCTGGATAGACCAGCATGGCTGGCTGACATAGCACTGGCCTACTGCTCCTTTTCATATCCTACCACGAAAGATTTAAACATACTCAGTAGAAAAGTCAACTTCTGAAATACTGAACTCCTACTCTATATGGAATAGCTTTTCCTGCACACCAGGGAAATGATCAACATTAAAAAGAGCCAACCATGCCTCTCCTAGAATAGCAGCTCACTCACGTGCCAATAAAGACCATCAAGAAAAGCCCAATTTGAAATCAATGTCCACATTTTCACCCCAATATAAGCTGATTTTGGCTTACTGTCTCTATGTACAAGTAATATCAGATTTGTCATGGAGTCTTTATAGGAGATATATTTTAAGCCCTCTAAACTGCATGAAAAACCCAAGGATTATTTTTAAGAGCTATACACTTTTTCTTTCACTGAGCACTGTTAGACCAAATCATAAAGGCTGAACCATTCTTGCCAGCTTTATTGTCTGCATATATTTTAAATAAAACTTTTATTCTATTTAAAAACGCTTTGATGTGCCTTTTCATGCATCTTTTTTCCTCTATAAGAGTGTTATAAGAAATTACTTTGAGAAACACTCGCACAAATGTGCAACACCAACATTGCTTTATTCTGTTGCAAATGCTCCTGAAGAAGGAGAAAAAGACCAATTCCCCTCTAGCTCGTGATATTTGGTTAAAATATTAAGTAATTAGTCCAAGTGTTTAATAGTCCAAGTGTTTCTCTGCATCTAATCCAACAGAAGATACTTTTCTTTTGTGATGACTGTTTTTTCAGTCTAATAGAAAGCACAGGCCCTTTTGAGGTAGATATGTACAATTTTAGGTATCACACAGCTAGATAACAATCCACTTCTATTGTTTAAAAATACTTAGGGTATTCAGGCCATACCATACGCTCTTTATATTCATCAAATAATACATGATGTATGTATCACCCTGGAATAGAGAAGGCTTTGAGGTGACCTAATTACAGCCTTCTAGTACCTGAAGAAACCTACAAAAACCATGGAGAGAGATTATTTACAAGGGCCTGGAGTGACAGAACAAGGTGGAATGGTTTTAAACTGAAAGACAGTAGGTTTATATTAGATATATGGAAGAAATTCTTTACTGTGAGGGTGGTAAGGCACTGGAACAAGTTGTTCAGGAAAGCTGTGGATGCCCCATCCCTGGAAGTGTTCAAGGCCAGGTTGGATGGAGCTCTGAGCAACCTGGTCTAGTGGAAGGTGTCTCTGCCCATGACAGGGGTGTTGGAATCAGATGATCTTCATGTTCCCTTCCAACCCAAACCATTCTATGGTAATATGATTCTGCAATCTATCCTAACCCCCTTTCAGTTTTATCAGCTTCACTATCGGTATTGTGTAGTGGCCTCACTGTACCTGTGGCATTAAACAGAAAGTTTAAATTTAAATAGAATTTAAATTTAAGTAGAAATTTAATTTCAAAATAAAATACTTAAATTTAAATAGAAATTCCTTTAGTTCCTCACACAAGTCTGTAGCATGGCAATGAAATGACAACTTTCCCCACCAGCAGTAGTAATGGTTGCACCAACTTCACCCACAACCACCCACAACAACCATTCTCAGACACAGCACTAAAGTGTATACCACTAACACAAATGCAAATGGACCTCAAGAGACACAGCTTCTACTTTCCTCTCTTCCACTGAGCTGTGCTATGAGCTGGGACAAATCACTTCATCCCTAAAGCTTCTCATCTCCCTCATGTAAAATCATGGTTTCACAGGGCATCTTGAACAGTGGTCGAATGTCATAAAGTACATTGCAATGATACAAGAAATAATATTCCCGTTACAGTGTTTTTCCCAGTTTTAAAACTGGGGTGGGTAGGTGTGTGTGTGTGGAATTCAAGCCTAAGCAAACTGTGTAATGAGGGAGCTCTAGGAAAGGAACACTGTATGAATGTGGCAACCCTAAAATGCCCTTGGAGAGGGCCAAGAGCAAGTCAAAATCTCTAGGAAGGAACCATATATCGTGGCAGTGAATTTGATACTACACTGAATGGGATATGTAAATAAAAGGGATTAAGACAAGATAAAACTACCATGAAAATTCTGCATCTCCTACACACAACCCCCAAAACAGTGGGGACAGTCAGCTGCTGGATGATACAGTCATAACCAGCAGACAAAAGACAGGACACTGTACATGTCACAACATGTACACATCAAAGACAAGCAGGTGAACATTTTGGCTCCAAGTATATTATCTATAACTCCTCTTGTTTGAAGAAATAATTTGGTTTCTTTCCTTTACCATGTGTTTACTGAACAACTCTACAGTATGGCTTACATCTCGTTCTCAAAGTCTGCTTCCAATTTTGCTGTGTTTCCATCACACTACCTTTAAAGACAAGCCAGAGAATCACTCTTAGTCACAGTAAGAGGGAAAATAAAGTGAAAAATGGGAAACCCAGTAAGTGGGTTCTCCAAAGTAAGTGCACAGTGCCCCTGCTCCCAACCCACACACTGACTGGTGCTGCCCAGTTGCAGAAGGACTTCTCTACTGGTCTGGAAGGTCTACCACAACTTCAGATTGGTGCACAGTGGAGCTGCCAGTTTTCTTAATGTTTACTCTCCCAGTTTAAAGACAATTATCAGCACTGCCGCCACACAGGCACACATTTCCCTTACATGGGTGTGTAGTGGGTTCCTGATGGGAACCCCCCAACATACACTGCACTCCCATCAATCCTCCTTGCTGTTCAGTGACATGGGCACAGTGTCTGCCAGCACAGACCACCTCTGCCTGCCATCATCTCCCAGTGCATGGGGAGACTTGGGCTGTGAGGAGAGCAAAGATCAGAAGTTGCCCTGCAGTGGAGCTTTCAGTGGCAGCATCCATCTCCAGCTTTGAGGGACACGAGGCTCTCCTCAGGCACTTACACATGACAAACTAGAAAATTACAGTATAATAGCAAAACAGATTGAGTTGAGGAATTTTAAAAATCGGTACAGTGTGATCTCAAATGTTGCATTCTCCTACCAGTGCAGGGTATGATGACAGATAGGAGATGAAATTTTTAAGTTCAGTCTATCTACCTACAGTGACTGTGTCAGTATTTACACCCTGGTCATCACTGTTTTATCTAAGGAGCAATCAGAGCAGTTGTGAACTGGAGAGTTAAAAGAAAAGACCTCTTTTTATCTCAAAGGTCATGCGGATGCTGTAAAAATACAGATATTCAGTTCTATAAAATCTCCAGGTTAAAAAGTACATCTATTAAAACAAAACGTGTGCAGATTCATATTTCCTTGTTCCAACCTTTCTGCAGGGACACAGCTGAGCTGTGCTTGACAATATGGGTCCCACTAGTTGTAAGGAAGCAGGAAAAATCTAAGGACGTGTGAGGCGTCGTTCAGGACAGACATTTATTAGTTTTGGTAACTTTGTGCTGCTGTGTTGGTTCAGCTTAAGATATGCAAATAACCAAGAGCATCTTATCAGGGAAAGCTGATCCATCAGAACACCCGGAGAAATTCAGGCAGCAGCAGTTCCCTATCCCACGGCAAACAGTCCTGGGATCTCCTCAACCTCACCCACACTCTCATTCCATAAATAGACTGTTGCATGTGACACATGCCAGCCTTGCAAAATTTCTTCTTTGAAAGGCAGTCAAACTTTCACTTTCACAAAAAGAAAAATGGGAAGGATGCTTCTGCCTTCTCCCTTTTTTCATGACACTGGTCAAATGTAGAAGGGAAAAAGCAAGGAAAAGTAGAGTATTTTTTTAATGCAAATATTACTCTCATTTTTTACAGTCTTTAGCAAACAGGTTTGACACTCAATAACCCAATTAGGTAAATGGAAATTTTTACTCAATTTATGGCTGTATAATCAGGTATAGGGAGGAAGAAAGTGACAATGCAAACGGGGAAGATATCAAGGAGATTTTGTTCCTTTTGTTAAAAGGCTCACAACTGAAAAACCTTAATTTAATCTGCCCCAATTATTAAAAAGTATCTCTATAGAAATTTATTTGAAACTGATACTTTATGAGCAGAAATGAGCCCAATTTTAAGAAATGCAAAGCCCCTATACTGTCACTGATTTTGTCTGAAGCCGAGGATGATCTTCTTTTCTGAAAAATCAAGCCTTAGAAGTTCATGGTATGGGAAAACAAAACGTCCACAAAAACGAAAAAAAGGCAGAAGTGCTCATGTTATGACATTAAATTCTAGGTCTAATGTTGTGCTGGGAATAGTTATTTACACTGCTGGTAAATTTCATATCGGAAATCCCAGTCCACTGAGAATACTCTCCCGAACACTCCCTCCCCCCCAAAAAACCTAAAAGACCATAAAGTTAAAATTCCTAGGATTTTTTTCTATGTCTGAAGTTTCATTAAGTGCATTCATAAATGCCTGCAGACATGTAGATGCACAGGTGTATTTATAGAAATCTGTGGCTGTATGTCATGTGTGATGAAGTGGAACTTTACATGCAGACCTAAACCTCGTACTGTTGAAACATTCGTGTTCTGAATCCATTTTCTATTGGTGCCAAAAGTAAAATCTCAGACCATTTATTTGTCTATCTAACTATGAATTTAGATTCCCTAGTTCTCAGGCTCTGTTTCCCAGATCAGGTACCTGAGTCACAAAACCAGAAAATTCTCAATGATCAGAAAGCAATATAAACTCCTGGCGATATCACAAGATTATGAATTCATTTTGCTATATGTTAAATAAATGTGATAGATCACACTGACATACCCAAATACTGGGTTATGCAATAATACTTTTGGTAGCTAGGCAACTTTTAAAAAGCCCTATAGATAATTAATTCAAAGTCATGGGGACTCACATTTCTAAGTAACTTAACCACTTCTGAAATGTTTCTTAGCCAAACTTGTCAAAATGCATGTCATCGTAAACTTCAGCCAGTTTAAATCCTGAGGTATCTTTCTGATGTTTAAACAGCTGACTGTTTCGCTGCTACCTTTTTTAATTAAACTGTACACTCTGAAAATAACATTGTGACAAAACATGCTAATTGCTAATGTTTGAGCGACCTCCCGAGACTGGCCATATGTTAGGAAACACTGTTTAGCAAAGACTCGATTGCACGACGATGTGCTTGACAGGGGCATTATGGAAATGTAAAAGCCAAGTGTTCACTACTCCCGAAATGGTACTAATTCTGGACTGTTCAATACATTTAAAAATACGGATTCCATTTGCAAAAGCAGTCTAACTCCATTCCCACTGCAATCAGTGACAGTAAGTCAACACTTCATGCTTTCGCAAAACCTCACGTTGATGAGCGCAAAGGAGAATGAGAAGTTCCCCTCTCAGTCCTTGTGCAACTTGGATCACTAACTCCATGATCACACTGATATTCTCACACTCCTATGGGGCTCCAGTCTTTAAGCAGAAGCCCTATAATATTTCTATTATTAAATTGCTGGAATTCTACCAATTTATTTGGGGGAGAGTGCTAATACACTGCTTTGTTTCTGATGTTTAGTTTCTTCACAATTCTATAGTGTACCATGATTAGAAATACAGCATATGCAATTACTATATCTGAAGTTCCAAATAATGCAGCTCCCAGTAGTGTAAAATAAATGCAAAGGCCATTTCGTGCATTTTCTGAGGTTTGTAAAGCAGCTGTAGCTGTTTATTAAAGTAAAACCACAAGTACCCAAAGCACCCTGGTATTAAGTCACCACTCCCATACCTTACCTTGGAGCATCTTCATTGTTTTACATTAGATATCTCTGCTTCATAGCAAGGTCTCCAATAAAACACAGGACCTAGCAAGAGGTCTACCAGTGTCAGGAGAGCTTATTGTCAGTGAAACAGCCTTGTTGCTTTAATGAAAGTAGGTTGCTCATAACACAGTGTGGACCTACAGATGACATTTTTCATGTGGCTTGGGTATTTTCAGAGGTTACCGTACTTTTGAATCAGCAGAACAGTGTTTGATATTTAGCTATGTCCAGTTTTGCTCCCCCTTTTGAAATGGTCCTCCTCTACTGGGTCTCCTGGTATGTTTCCCAAAGTCTAAGCACTGCAGAAGTTTCAAAATTTACTCTTTAAATGGAACAACGTGCAAAATAATTTGGTCCATAGAAGAATAATTATCTGCAGAAGCAAGCCAAAAGGCCTAGCCTTTATCAGCATCACTGCATCTATTCTTAATCAGTGCTAATGTAATACTAAAAATAAGGACAAGACTGAACAGGAAGAAGAAAAGATTTGGGGGTGCAAGGAAAGTAAAGCAGTAGAGAAAAAGGAAAGTGAAAAGTAAAGGGACTGCATGATATACATTAAGAGATTAAAAGGAAAAGCCAACAGTTGCTAGCATTCAACCCTAATATTATATTTTACCAAAGACAGAACTAAAAGACATTAACTCATGTGTACTTTCTGATTTGTAAGTGTCATGCTAAGGGTTAGAAGATGAACAAGTAAAGGATAAATCTATTTGGAAACTTTTGTTTGAACTTCCTTAGCATGTCTTTGACAGCAAAGCCGGTCCTTATAAACTCTTTCTACAAAGACTTTAACAAGACATTTTAAGGATAAATGTTCACAAAATTTTAGCACAGAGAAAAATCAGAATTTTTAATCGTGAAAATTCTGATTGCAAATTTAATTCTAAAGCTTACGATCATCGGTCCAACAAAAATTCATTCTTATGTCATAAGCAAATAGAAATAACTTGAAAACAAATTCAGTCATCAGCTCATAGGTTATCCATATGTTGAAACAGAGATGTATAAAAGCTATGTGAAGCTATGAATACATTTGGAATACGTACAAACAACAGTCAGAAGAAAAGGTTAAATTTAAATAATTCTTCACTGCAGCAAAGTCACCCCCAACTCTCAATAACACCTTTCAGCAAAAGACTTTTGCATGATGTTCTACAATGATGAGTTTTAATTTCATCTTGCACTTGTAGTTTGATTTAATTGATTTAGTCTCAGCTAGTCTCTTAACGTTTAGCAACACAACTTCACCGCATTTTTGCATTTGTCCTCTAAAATAAACGTATCCCTTTCTCTTCAATCCCTCCTGTTCATAGAGGTGTCCTGTTTATTCATCCAAATAAAAAAAAAAAAAAAAGAAGTAGCAAGCAGAAGTGATTTCCCTTTCACAGGGGGTCTGGGCAGCCAAACTCCTGAAGAGCAGCTTAAGAGATCACAAGATCACATCCTAAATTACAGTCACTGCTACAGAATTTAGTGAACTGACCATTATGATGGCAAGTGTTTTCAGCAAGCAGTCTAAGCTTGTTAGACTATTTTGTCAGATTCAAACCTATATTTAAATTTTTTTATAACATATTGACTTTTCAGCGTCAGTTTTTTTCCAAGCAGTATCAAATACAGATGACTTTTCACCCTAGAATTTTTTGGTTAATTCCAGTGAAGGCAATCTCTCCCTATGAGTAATCTCCTCTCTAAAAAAATGTAGCCACCTGATCAGTTCACAGATCCACCAGCTCTGCTTTATAGACCCCTCCTCTCCCGACTAATCTGAACTAGTTTCCTTCTCATGGGTGTATCACCAGACATGCAGACTCAGCCACCTCCCTTTGAAATCCAGCACTGTGGACATGAGCATTCCATCAGTCTGGTCGATAACTTGGTTGTCAGCTTTGACTTAGAACTCTAGAGCCTCACACCTAAACTCCTTCCAAGACCTGAGATCCACTTTGCTGTACATTCATGTCACATATTTCCCAGTTATGGCAACTGTCTTTCCCCTCTGCCCTTGACCTTATGCAACCTTATTCCCTTTATATTCATGCAAAACACTGATGTGAAGTCCATTGTCTCAAGTCCAGTCTTTTAGGATGGACCCATGAAATTTCTCCCACTGTGCTCTTCGGTTCCTCCTTTCCACTATGTCAGACATGAGATATTTGTTTTCCCCTATGCTATGATTTCTCTTTCACCATCAGGTCACAGTGTCAGTCTTTACAAGCCAGTTTTCACACTTCCACACTGCCAGTGTATACTTTCTGTCATAGCACATCACAGGTTTCAGAAGAGTTCTCTGCAAACACCCACAAAGCCACACCAATTACCTTCCTTCTTTCAAGCTCTTTCCAAGGCACCCGAAAAAACTTCTTCCTTCAACATTAAACTACCACGTGCAGATGTTTTCCCTTTGGTTTGCCCTTTCTCCTCCCTTTGCCCACCTCCACAGCTGCTCTGGGTTTGTGCAGTGCTCAGAACAGGGCAGTTGTGTCCTGTGATCACAGCTCCCATGGGCTGAAGGGATACTGAAAAAAAATCTTCAACAAACATAAAATCTATATGAAAGATAAGGCAAGGGGGAAAACCTCTTCCTCATGCTGTTACAACACTTGACATTAAGACAACAAGGAAAAATGTTAACTTACGCTGTCATGCAAACGCTAGAAATTCAAAAAAATAAGAGTAACTAATCAACCTCTACACTACACCCCTCAAAGTCCTGCGTATGCCAGGCTTTTCCTGCTTTCTTCTGTGTTCCATAAGTAGCTGGGACTTGAAATGATAGTGCATGTTCATCTTTTCGAGCCTTGCAGATATCTCATCACCACAGCGTTCCCCAAGTAATGAAACACAGACATTAATTCAGCGTGTTACTACCTCCCCCAGTCTGTCCAGAGGCAGAAAGCAAAACTGCAGAAGTTCTGCAGCCTATATAATTTACAAGATGTTCTTAAATTAAAAAAAAAAAATAAAAAGCCTATCTTAATAACAAGTGCAAGATCTGATGTCTGAGAAATACATTCAAGTCTGCTTCAAAATGTTGGCATTTTCAAGACAAGACCATTTAAAGGGCATAACCTAATGAATCATTAGCACCAAAGCCCATCTAAATTAAAACTATAATAAGATGCTTTTAGAATCATCACCTCCCTTTTTTTTCTCTCCACCCTTGTTATTTCCCTTTCAGAGAGCATCCAGAAGTACATTTACTTAAATGTCCTCTTAAAAAGGGTTCATTCTGATAGATTTGATGGACTCCATTTCTCTTCTGTCACAGGAAATAAATTGGACCTGGTGTTTTTTAAAAAGAAAATGTGTCAGATCAGGTTCTTATTCTCAATGGAAGGGGAAATACATTTCTCTCATTATCAGGGTCTGCCCTAATTTCAGATTAAGTTTTACATGATATGTATGAATTCATATATTTACATTCTTTCTACAGGTGTCTACATAATGTAATGGCATATTTATTCACACATTTAAGTTTGGGGGGGTTTTATGAGAAATAATCCAAAATAGGTTCTCCTCATGATTATATCCAGGTTCTATGATATCCAGTGGCATTTAGGAAATGGCCAAGGGGAGAAAAAAATCAAACAAAACAACAAGAAAAAGAAGTCTCACAAATATAAACAACACTCTACTAGCTGAAACTCAAATATTTGAGCTCTGGCTGGCCTCAGCTCTGGTCCAGCCTGCCTCTGTGGACACAGCAAAAGCCACAGTTCTCAAATTCTTAGGGAATCACAGGGAAGAAGACTTGACCCTATAGCGAGTTTTGATCTGAAAAGGAAGAGGCATCATTTTAGGCTCTGAAGCCTTTCCTCAACTTTATGTACAACCCCTCCACAGCAAGGGACAGAAGCTGCTCTCCAGTGTCACACAGTATAATTTAGCTTGATGGAACTGCAAATTATTCTTTTCTGAATAAGCTCACACTCTAAATTCATTATTTTTGGGGTTTCTCATATTCTCTTCCTCTACCACCACCCTCCCCCCTAAAAACCAGTATCTCTTTAAACTGCGTCCTAAAACACAAGTATTTCATGCTGAAGGACAGAGCCTAAGAGACAGTTCTTGGGAAGTTTACTCGTAAAATCTTGACAGCTTACCTGAATAAATTTCCTTATGTGATTCTCTGCAAATTAGTTCTCTTTAATTTAATCACCCCGTGCCTTTTTTTTTTTCCACACAGACAATTTGTGGGACTTTTTATATTTGAGTCACAGATGTCTGCAAAGGTGAAATAAAGCTAATCCAGGAACAGAATAAGTAGAAAAAAAAAAAAAGAAGCCCTAAATGTTTGAGGTCACATATCAAATATAGATATAATTTAAAAGAACATTAAATACCTATAATGGTTGAATCGGCAAAGCAGCAATCTGAATTTCTCACCCTGCTACCAGTGCTTAAGGATGAAAACATCTGAGGTTTGGATTCAGCCTGTATTTGAGGTGAGGTGGGAAAATCAGAAAAAAAAAAAAAAAAAAAGGCCAATTTAGGAGTTCCTAAGTAATTCTGGAGTTCCTAAGTCATTTAGTTGCTTCCAGAAAGCCCACCCACATGGACAAACATGAAAATGAGCACCTATAGTTTGGATGCTATGTACACCCACTTCACCAGACTGTTGTTAGTCATTTCTAGCAAAGTCTCCATTGCACAACTCAGCATATGAGCCCAAATATTATATTTTATTCTGTTTTCATCTTTATACACATTACTGACAACTGAAAGGGGAAAGATGTGCAAGCTAAATAGAAATACTAATTAAAGGAAAATATTTTCATATTTGTTTTGATTTAAATGGTTTAAGTGGGATGAGCAGAAGCAAAAAAGCTGACTGCATGAAGGAAAGGGAAGAGACAATAAGACTTATTCATGGCAGATATATCATCTATTCATTAAACCAAAAAGTAGTGGATTATGCTTGGTAGGAAACAGTCTCACACTGGCAAAAAGAGGTGGATGGACAGCATCATATTCATATATTCTGCTAATTTGTTCATTTTACTGTTTAAAAAAAAAAAGTGTCAGAATGAACTCTGATCACTTGGTGATTATTTTCCACTAAGCAGTATCTCACAAATCTGACATATCTGGGGAACGTGGCATTCCACACAGTGTGCCACATCTCTTAGGATACAAGCTTTCCATCTTTCCAGCTGCCCTGCCAAGGGGTGGGGCTCTTAAGCACTACCAGGCTGCTGTGCCAAGGACTAGCCCTCAGAATTTGGAAGGGCTGATCAGACAGATTTCAGGCAACGCCACAGATCATTTCATATTTCCAAAAAGGTAAGAGAAATTTCATAAAACTGACCTTGCAAGCGAGATCATGAGCCTAAGGAGAGCCCAATTAAATTCAACAGATTCTCTCTGATGTGGCAGCAAAGGGGAAGAAGCACTTAAAGGAAAACTGAATCATAAAATAAAAGATAATCTGTTCACTACACACAATTACAAGGAAGAGTAAATCATTACAAAAAAGACTTAAATATGTAATCTAGTTCATTCATTTTTCTCCCAAGTATAAACAAAATGTCTTTATCCCAAAGTTTTGAGGGCTTATAACTAATTAAAAATATTCATAACAAACAAAATTACTTGCTCAGTCCAAATAACTCCCTGCCCACATAAATCAAATCAACCCAGAATCACAAAAAAAAATTCCCAGCTTGCCTCATGCTCTTCAACCCTCAGCAAAAGCTCAGCAAAAAATAGCTCTGCAGCATGTTCTGAAAGTTAAATTTGGGCTATTTTGGACCTCAGGGAGAATAAATTCTGAAATCAAAGAATCTTCATGGAAACCCCCTATCACCATTTCCTTTCTATTAAGTGAGAAGCTCGATCATTTATGCATCTCTGCAGATGATATGTATGGTAATACACAGATACCTAAAAAATACCCTGTTAAAAAGACCAGCTGAGATAATTTTCAATAACTTTCACTCAGTTTTGAACAGCAAAGAGCAGAGGTATAACATCCTACAGACAGGCAGTCACAGTATGCAGCAGAATCAGTGTCTGAATCATTTTAAGGTGTAGGTCACAGACGTTTTGCATACATCCGAGCCTCAAAGTGGAAAAGGTGCAGATAGGTCTTAGCTGCCGTCTTTTAGCCATGAAAGACTGAAGAACACCTTTTGGCTTCAGATGGGTACTGGGTCAGATTTTTTCAGTGTTCTTAGGATCCAAGGAAATTGGTACAATGTCCAAATCCCCATCCTGCGAGAAGCACATTTAATGATCTCTCCAAGGCACTTTGTGAAGTCCAGACTAAAACAAGTCCAAGTCCCCCGCTTGGACCCCCCGATTCTGTGTTATTTCTCAACACACCTTCTGGGTTGAGAACTTGGCTGGTTTTTTTCTCTCAGCTTACTCTCACCACTGTCACTCCTGCCTGGGCTGAATCTTCACTATTGTCTTCCACCCACTTGTTTCAAACACTCACTGAGATCATATGAAATGGGGAGAAAAACTTGTATGTTACTGGATTTTGTGCTGCTTGCAGTAACTGATTTGCTTATGACAGCGAATAAAAGAGTGTGCAAAACCCAGATTAAAATATACAGGTCAATCTACCTTAGATTCAACAAGTTAACCTGGCTACATATATTTTGTACCTTGGTGTGGCGTAGTTGACTAATACAAAATCCACCTTTCATAGCCAGAACATAGCCTAAGGTTGCCTACCAAAGTCTAGACAATTGAAAATGTATCAGCTTTCATAAACTTCTGGAAATAATCCAATTTTGTTATTAACAAAAGTCATAAAACTAGTATCAGACTGCCAAGATGCCAAACATCAAAGTGTAAGAAAAGTGGACGTTTCCTAGTGTTTTCAACTCTTTGCTCTCAAATGTTTTAGTGATGAAAAGCATGGTTTCTCTAATCATCGTCCAACATCCTGCAATAAGCAAAGTAACTTTCAGAGCTATTTACATTGAGAAAAGTAAAAAAAAAAAAAAAAAAAGAAACCTGCTTAATAGCTTAATATATACTTGTACTTGCAGTGCACCAGAGAAGAGTCAAAACCATAAAATTAGACTTCAAACTTTGCCAAGGACAGAGGGAGCTCACAGCCACAGTTCAAAATGAGAAATATTTAATTATGCAGAAACTAATTAATATTAGAATTACAGCCTTTTCCTTATGTAGGTCTTAATCCACACTTTGTCCACCTCTTACTCTGAAGCTCTTGTTCAAACAAACACCTGCAGGCTCTCCTTAAAATTTCATGTTCCAAGAAGATCTTTATACAGTGACCTTATTCTGATTATCACTCCACAGTTTTACCCGTCCCATTTGTTCCCGAGCAAAAGGCATTTAAAATTCCAGAGAAGCTTCACAAACTTCACATGTGACTGACAGTGAACTCCAGGTTTCTGAAGATCTTTATGATATATCATGCCATGGGAGCTGAAGATGTACAGCTTCAGAAGTTTGAATAGAGACAAACCCTCTGAAATTCAGTGGCAGAGGCACAGTGGAGTGCCCAGTCCCACTCCTGTGCCCAGAAAAACAGACTCTGATGGTGAGCACAAAACCCAAAACCCTCTCATGTCGCTCAAAGGTGTGGACAGTAGCAGACTGGAGATCTTGCAAATATCTACAGGGTTGCTGAAAGTGGCAGAGGTGGAGGTTCAGCAGAAAGACTGCTCCCCACCTTGGCTCTTTACCTGAAAGTGCATAGCCCCAGATTTTTGGGGGTTATTTAATATTGTATGCCTAAAATTGACACATGAATTATTATCTAAGTGCCTTAGTTAGCAGACTCACTCTCAAAGAGGGAAAAAATGCTATGAATGCAGCAGATCTAAGAAGTCAAGATCACCAGTTCAGAGCTGTGAACAATGAAACAGCCACAGCACTGCACACCAGTTTCTGAGTGTCTATAATTTAAAGGTACCTAATGCACTCTATTTTAAACTTCTGTTTTCAGTTGTTTCTAGTTTTGCCAGACTCTCAGAATCTGCACTGAAATTTTCTATAGCAGAAGTCTGCCTCGGGCTTCCCTTCCTCCCCTTTTGTTTTCCAAGTTTCAGTTAAAACTGCTTAGCTATTTCTGAGAACAAAGAACTGGGAGAAAAACATGTTGTTTTGTCCATTGTTAAAAAAAGAGAAGCAAAAAATCCTCACTGCGAATCTCTGCTGTCTCCCTCTTTTGAGTGGGACGTAAAAGGTCACATAAAAAAATCACCCTCATGCTAGGGATATGAGTTCTTATATCCCTATGAAAAGCTGCCCAAATTTGGCAAAGTTAAGAGCCTCCCAGGGATTCTGGTTCATATGCATCAGTAGAGACTTCAGAGCTTAACTTTTATATTTTCCCAAGATTCAGCTGCCACTTAAACGCTCTAATCCTTTCCCTGTTCTTCCTCCTGCCGTCTGCCTGGGCTGCCCTGTGGCCATGCCCATGGCCTGAGAGCAAACTCTCCGTGTTTCTTACCTATCCCCACCCAGGCACCCCAGAAGCTCTTACAGGAGGGGCTTCAAAGCCCTTCTGTGCCCCTTAGCTCAGTGTTTCAGGGGGAGAAAATAAAATGCAATGGAGAAAAGAGCTGCGGGACATAAAAGTAAAGTAGCAAATCATCACCAAGAGACAGCTAGGTGAGCTGAGGAGGAGGGAGACAGCAGTCAGAGGAGAGGAAAAGAGCTACATAAGAGAAAATGCAAGGAGGACAATGGTACAAGCAAAATTTAGGAGTCCCACGTTGTTTCCAACAAGTGGAACTATCAGGAAAGTGGACATCACGTTGCTGGCTGTGTCACTGGCAGAGGTACTAACACTGTTCTGGTCTATGGCCCAGAGACTCAAGGTTGCTTTAAACAATCTTAAAGTCCACGTGATTTACTACTTCAGATTTTTTTTTTTTCCAAATGAGGAGCTATATTAAAAATATTTGTGAAGAAAAGCCAGGTCTACTGGTATTCCACACAGGAAATACCAGCATTATTGCATTTACATGCAACTTCAATTTACTTCCCTTATGAATACAAATCATGATACTGCTTTTAGTTTTTAATAACACAATCACCTGTCTCATTTACTGCATGAGAGAAACTACCTTGGGAAAAAAACTTTAACTATATGGTGGAAAAGGCTAGCATTCTATAGGACCTATACTTTATACATTACTAGAGATGTAAATCAATTAACATAAGGTATGACAGAAAGAAAAACAAGAATAGTTCTCTGGTCAAAGCATATGATTTTTATAGTTGAAAAATAAAGAGGATTCTATCTCTTTTATTCCTTTTTACACTTACCAACCCTGTGCTCTTTGTTTGTGAATTCCTGATGCAAGGCACCTGGGGTCAGGTTGGCAAAGGTGCCAAGTACTCCCACCTGAAATGAATAGGAACTGTGCTTTCAGCATACAAAGAATCGTGAGATACCAAACGTTTAAAAAAGGAATTGTGAAATGTTAGCTGCCCAAAGTGGGTAGGTTTTGTTGAAAGCTGCATTGTCAGTGGTTTAGCTTTCTTTTTCTGAGATGGGATGAATCCCTCTCCCTCACAAGAATTTTGAAGTACTGAATTGATCTTTCTTTGTGAATGACTTGCATACTTAGGTAAGCATACAGGGAGGAAAGAAACAAAATGTGGGTTTGTATTAATTCTGGAGTTTGAAGGTGCCATCTTGTATAAGGCCTAAAACTGAAGAAATTGGATGTTTCATAACTGAATGACACCTTATTCCCTGTTTGTACTAGTGGTTTATGTTCTTACTTTAGAACTATGCTACAGCACAGTTTTACTAGGGTATACATCAATCTTGCATAGAAATCCCATTTTTCTTAACTGTCAGCTTGGGATTTTCTAATTCTGATCTCCTTCCTCTGCTACTCTTCATATTCTCTTACCCAAGAATCTTGTTGACTCTTCATGAAGTGTCTTAGTCCATGGGAGAAATCATGCATGGTCATGCATAGGATGCTTTTTGAAGCAGTTGTCACAGAGACCCCCCCCTCTACAATAAGATGAAAATTAGGCATAGCTCTTTCTCTACTAGGGTACCAGGTGCCCACAAAAATGGTAATTTTCAGAAATTAATCAATAAATATAGCTAATTATTGGCAAATAGCCTCGAGCCATCCCAGTTTCTAGGGCTCTGATCTTCTCGTAACTCGTACGTTAGGCAGGGTCAGGCTTGGATCAGTACTTAACTGCGAATCCCCTGGGAAAAGCTTGGGAGCTCCAGGCTGCACTAGTGGCATTGTATCCCTAAAGATGATGCCAAGACAGTCCCCTGAAAGGATATTTTATAAAAGTGACATAACCCTTATATTTGGCCCCCATTACAGTTAAGTAATCCCACACCGTTTCCTTCCTGCAGAGGGAACAAGTGGAGGTGAGAGTTGCAGTGCTCCTACCAAGTCCTCAAGGGACTCTGTGCTCAGCCTCCTGCAGACATGGTTTCTCAAACCACAACACCTTGGGCACCAAGAAGATCCTCAAACACCCCTTCTGTCTGTCAGAGTCCTAGATTTTGGCAACTTTGTTCCAGCTGGTGGCTTCTGTGTGTCTGGTAAAATTCTGAGGCTGGGCATTAGTAGCTAAATTTTCTCAGCTAAGGAGTCTGTGAAACCTGCAGATGCCAGTCTTGGTCCTGCATGGAAGACAACCTGAAATTACTGAAGGAGAAGGATTCATTGCCTGCTTAGTTCAGAGCTGTGAGCTCCACTTGTTGGTAGGGTTCAGAAAGACTCGGGGAGATGCAAAAGAAAAGGCAGAAATTCGTAATGTTTGTTGGGAAGGAGGCTGCTGAAGGTGAGATGTAGTAAAAGATGATGTGGACACTTGAGGTATGTACCCATTACTTCAGCAATTAAAAGAAGTGAAAGTTGGAAATGGCCTTCTGTAATAGTAAGCCAAACCTTGGAAAAAAGTGTCAAACTGACAAACTAGACAGAGATCCCATAGAGACTTACAGAGCTTTTTAACTCCACATTCTCTGTGTATTCCCATTGACCTCTAGAGCCTAGATTTCATTGCAAGTGGATGGACGGACCCATTATTTCTTAACTGACCTTTGAAAATAGGATTAATTCCTAAACCTCTGAAGTACTTTGGCAAACTTTGTCCCGAGTTGTTTCTGTAGAGACAAGAAGCCACACTGCATTTTAAGTTTCCTACTTTTTCTCCTCACACATGGTGTCTCCTGTTTAGGACTTGACAGGGAGGGTTTGAACATAAGTGATCACTTTTTATTTATGGATGTCCTTTTGTTTTGTTTTTCAAAGAGTGTACAGAGAATGCACAGCAAGATAAAGGACATAATAATTGTGAAAGAGAAACTTGATGCCAGTCCCTAGACTGGCCAGGCTGTGTAGGTGAGGCCCTCGTACCATCACAGTGATTACTTTGTTGAGATTGAAACTGTAGTTTGTGGAATCTAGCATTAGAAAAAAAAAACAAGCTGACTGTATTTTGATACCCTCAAAGGGAGGGAAGGGGGGAGTGGCAGGAGATGGCAATAT